>NC_054484.1:87442137-87455868 GCF_017639515.1 Carcharodon carcharias
AATACACAATTCCAAACCTTTCTATTCACGAATACACAATCCTGAATCAATCTACTCCCGAATACACAACCCTGAACCAATCTAATCCTGAATACACAATTTTGAACCAATATAATCCTGAATACAAAAGCTCAAATCCATTTAAGCCTGAATACATAACCCTGAACCAATCAAATACCAACCACACAATCCTAAATGAAAATACTCATGAATACTCAATCCCAACTAAATCCCAAATGTGCAATCCCAAACCAATCTAATCCTGAATACACAAACCCGAACCTATCAAAATCCTGAATTTTTAAAACCAAACCAATCTAATCCCGAATATACAACCCTGAGCCAATCTAATCCCAAATACACAATCCCAAACCAATCAACTCCTGAATACACAAGCCTGAACCAATCTATTCCTGAATACACAATTCTGATCTAATCTAATCCTGAATACACAATTCCAAACTTATCCAATCCCGAATACACAATCATGAACCAATCTAATCCTGAATACAAAACCTCAAAGTCATCTAATCCTGAATACATAATCCTGAACCCATCAAATCCCAACCACACAATCCTTAATGAATATACTCACGAATACACAATTCCAAACAAATCCCAAATGCACAATCCCAAACAAATCTAATCCTGAATACACAAGCTCAAACCAATCAAATCCTGAATACCCAATCCCGAACCAAACAAATCCTGAATTCACAATCCCAAACAAATCTAATCCCAAATGTACAAATCTGAACCAATCTAATCCTGAATACACAATCCCAATCCAATCACATCCTGAAAACACAATCCTGAAACATTCTATTCCTGAATACACAATCCTGAACCAATCTAATCCCGAATACAAAATCATGAACCAATCTAATCCTGAATACACAATTACGAACCAATCTAATCCTGAATACACAATTCCGAGCCAATTTAATACTAAATACAGAATTCCAAACCTATCTAATCCTGAATGCACAATCTTGAACCAATCTAATCCCGAATACTCAATCCCGAAACAATCTAATCCTGAATACACAATTCCAAACTTATCCAAACCCGAATACACAATCCCTAATACATAATCCTGAACCAATCAAATCCCAGCCACACAATCCTAAATGAATACACTCGCCAATACACAAATGCAAACAAATCCCAAATGCACAATCCCAAACAAATTTAATCCTGAATACACAATCCCGAACAAATCTAATCCTGAATACACAAGCTCAAACCAATCAAATCCTGAATACACAATCCCGAACCAATCAAATCCTGAATTCACAATCCCAAACAAATCTAATCCCAAATGTACAAATCTGAACCAATCTAATCCTGAATACACAATCCCAATTCAATCACATCCTGAAAACACAATCCTGAACCAATATAATCCCGAATACACAATCCTGAACCAATCTAATCCTGAATACACAATTCCGAACCAATTTAATCCTGAATACAGAATTCCAAACCTATCTAATCCCGAATACACAATCCTGAATCAATCTGCTCCCGAATACACAACCCTGAACCAATCTAATCCTGAATACACAATTTTGAACCAATATAATCCTGAATACAAAAGCTCAAATCCATTTAAGCCTGAATACATAACCCTGAACCAATCAAATACCAACCACACAATCCTAAATGAAAATACTCATGAATACTCAATCCCAACTAAATCCCAAATGTGCAATCCCAAACCAATCTGATCCTGAATACAGAAACCCGAACCTATCAAATCCTGAATTTTTAAAACCAAACCAATCTAATCCGGAATATACAACCCTGAGCCAATCTAATCCCAAATACACAATCCCAAACCAATCAACTCCTGAATACACAATCCTGAACCAATCTATTCCTGAATACACAATTCTGATCTAATCCAATCCTGAATACACAATCATGAACCATTCTAATCCTGAATACAAAACCTCAAAGTCATCTAATCCTGAATACATAATCCTGAACCCATGAAATCCCAACCACACAATCCTTAATGAATATACTCACGAATACAAAATTCCAAACAAATCCCAAATGCACAATCCCAAACAAATCTAATCCTGAATACACAAGCTCAAACCAATCAAATCCTGAATGCACAATCCCGAACCAAACAAATCCTGAATTCACAATCCCGAACAAAGCTAATCCCAAATGTACAAATCTGAACCAATCTAATCCTGAATACACAATCCCAATCCAATCACATCCTGAAAACACAATCCTGAACCATTCAAATCCTGAGTACACAATCCTGAAACATTCTAATCCTGAATAGACAATCCTGAACCAATCTAATCCCGAATACAAAATCATGAACCAATCTAATCCTGAATACACAATTACGAACCAATCTAATCCTGAATACACAATTCCGAGCCAATTTAATACTGAATACAGAATTCCAAACCTATCTAATCCTGAATGCACAATCTTGAACCAATCTAATCCCGAATACTCAATCCCGAAACAATCTAATCCTGAATACACAATTCCAAACTTATCCAATCCCGAATACACAATCCCTAATACATAATCCTGAACCAATCAAATCCCAGCCACACAATCCTAAATGAATACACTCGCCAATACACAAATGCAAACAAATCCCAAATGCACAATCCCAAACAAATTTAATCCTGAATACACAATCCCGAACAAATCTAATCCTGAATACACAAGCTCAAACCAATCAAATCCTGAATACACAATCCCGAACCAATCAAATCCTGAATTCACAATCCCAAACAAATCTAATCCCAAATGTACAAATCTGAAGCAATCTAATCCTGAATACACAATCCCAATCCAATCAAATCCTGAATACACAATCCCGAAACAATCTATTCCTGAATACACAATTCCGAACAAATCTAATCCTGAATACACAATTCCAAACCTATCTAATGCCGAATGCACATTGACCCTCCTTCCTGTGTTCTCTCCAACCCCCATCCCTTCCCTGTCAACGGACAATCCTTCCTGTGTTCTCTTCACACCCATCCCTTCCCTATCGACAGACCCTCCTTCCTGTGTTCTCTTTCACTCTCCGTCCTTTGTTCTCTCACACCCCCAAATATATCCCAAAAGTGCAATCCCAAACCAATCTAATCCTGAATACACAATCCCAAACCTATCAAATCCTGAATTCATAAAACCAAACCAATCTAATCCCGAATATACAGCCCTGAACCAATCTAATCCCAAATACACAATCCCAAACCAATCAACTCCTGAATACACAATCCTGAACCAATCTATTCCTGAATACACAATCCTTAACCAATCTAATCCCGAATACAAAATCCCAAACCAATCTAATCCTGATCCCACAATCCCGAACCAATCAAATCCTGAATGTATATAACCAAACCAATCTAATCCCGAATATACAACCCTGAATCAATCTAATCCCGAATACGCAATACCAAACCAATCTAATACTGAACACACAATCCCGAACCAATCGAAACCCGAAAATACAATTCCAAACCAATCTAATCCTGAATACACAATCCTGAACCAATCAAATCCTGAATAAACAATCCTGAACCAATAAAATCCTGAGTACACAATGCCGAACCAATCGAATCCCCAATTCACAATTCCAAACCTTTCTAATCCCGAATACACAATCCTGAACCAATCTATTCCTGAATACACAAACCTGAACCAATCTATTCCTGAATACACAATTCAGAACTAATCTAATCCTGAATACACAATTCCAAACTTATCCAATACCGAATACACAATCATGAACCAATCTAATCCTGAATACAAAACCTCAAAGCCATGTAATCCTGAATACATAATCCTGAACCCATGAAATCCAAACCACACAGTCCTAAATGAATATACACACGAATACACATTTCCAAACAAATCCCAAATGCACAATCCCAAACAAATCTAATCCTGAATACACAAGCTCAAACCAATCAAATCCTGAATACACAATCCCGAACCAATCAAATCCTGAATTCACAAGCCCAAACAAATCTAATCCCCAATGTACAAATCTGAACCAATCTCATCCTGAATACACAATCCCAATCCAATAACATCCTGAAAACACAATCCTGAACCAATGTAATCCCGAATACACAATCCTGAATCAATCTAATCCTCAATACACAATTCCGAACCAATTTAATCCTGAATACAGAATTCCAAACCTATCTAATCCCGAATACACAATCCTGAACCAATCAAATCCCGAATACACAATCCCGAAACAATCTAATCCTGAATACACAATTCCAAACCTTTCTATTCACGAATACACAATCCTGAATCAATCTACTCCCGAATACACAACCCTGAACCAATCTAATCCTGAATACACAATTTTGAACCAATATAATCCTGAATACAAAAGCTCAAATCCATTTAAGCCTGAATACATAACCCTGAACCAATCAAATACCAACCACACAATCCTAAATGAAAATACTCATGAATACTCAATCCCAACTAAATCCCAAATGTGCAATCCCAAACCAATCTAATCCTGAATACACAAACCCGAACCTATCAAAATCCTGAATTTTTAAAACCAAACCAATCTAATCCCGAATATACAACCCTGAGCCAATCTAATCCCAAATACACAATCCCAAACCAATCAACTCCTGAATACACAAGCCTGAACCAATCTATTCCTGAATACACAATTCTGATCTAATCTAATCCTGAATACACAATTCCAAACTTATCCAATCCCGAATACACAATCATGAACCAATCTAATCCTGAATACAAAACCTCAAAGTCATCTAATCCTGAATACATAATCCTGAACCCATCAAATCCCAACCACACAATCCTTAATGAATATACTCACGAATACACAATTCCAAACAAATCCCAAATGCACAATCCCAAACAAATCTAATCCTGAATACACAAGCTCAAACCAATCAAATCCTGAATACCCAATCCCGAACCAAACAAATCCTGAATTCACAATCCCAAACAAATCTAATCCCAAATGTACAAATCTGAACCAATCTAATCCTGAATACACAATCCCAATCCAATCACATCCTGAAAACACAATCCTGAAACATTCTATTCCTGAATACACAATCCAGAACCAATCTAATCCCGAATACAAAATCATGAACCAATCTAATCCTGAATACACAATTACGAACCAATCTAATCCTGAATACACAATTCCGAGCCAATTTAATACTAAATACAGAATTCCAAACCTATCTAATCCTGAATGCACAATCTTGAACCAATCTAATCCCGAATACTCAATCCCGAAACAATCTAATCCTGAATACACAATTCCAAACTTATCCAAACCCGAATACACAATCCCTAATACATAATCCTGAACCAATCAAATCCCAGCCACACAATCCTAAATGAATACACTCGCCAATACACAAATGCAAACAAATCCCAAATGCACAATCCCAAACAAATTTAATCCTGAATACACAATCCCGAACAAATCTAATCCTGAATACACAAGCTCAAACCAATCAAATCCTGAATACACAATCCCGAACCAATCAAATCCTGAATTCACAATCCCAAACAAATCTAATCCCAAATGTACAAATCTGAAGCAATCTAATCCTGAATACACAATCCCAATCCAATCAAATCCTGAATACACAATCCCGAAACAATCTATTCCTGAATACACAATTCCGAACAAATCTAATCCTGAATACACAATTCCAAACCTATCTAATGCCGAATGCACATTGACCCTCCTTCCTGTGTTCTCTCCAACCCCCATCCCTTCCCTGTCAACGGACAATCCTTCCTGTGTTCTCTTCACACCCATCCCTTCCCTATCGACAGACCCTCCTTCCTGTGTTCTCTTTCACTCTCCGTCCTTTGTTCTCTCACACCCCCAAATATATCCCAAAAGTGCAATCCCAAACCAATCTAATCCTGAATACACAAACCCGAACCTATCAAATCCTGAATTCATAAAACCAAACCAATCTAATCCCGAATATACAGCCCTGAACCAATCTAATCCCAAATACACAATCCCAAACCAATCAACTCCTGAATACACAATCCTGAACCAATCTAATCCTGAGTACAAAACTTCAAAGCCATGTAATCCTGAATACATAATCCTGAAACCATCAAATCACAACCACACAATCCTAAATGAATATACTCACGAATACACAATTCCAAACAAATCCCAAATGCACAATCCCAAACAAATCTAATCCTGAATACACAAGCTCAAACCAATCAAATCCTGAATACACAATCCCGAAACAATCTATTCCTGAATACACAATTCTGAACAAATCTAATCCTGAATACACAATTCCAAACCTATCTAATGCCGAATGCACATTGACCCTCTATCCTGTCTTCTCTCCAACCCCCATCCCTTCCCTGTCAACGGACAATCCTTCCTGTGTTCTCTTCACACCCATCCCTTCCCTATCGACAGACCCTCCTTCCTGTGTTCTCTTTCACTCTCCGTCCTTTGTTCTCTCACACCCCCAAATAAATCCCAAATGTGCAATCCCAAACCAATCTAATCCTGAATACACAAACCCGAACCTATCAAATCCTGAATTCATAAAACCAAACCAATCTAATCTCAAATATACAGCCCTGAACCAATCTAATCCCAAATACACAATCCCAAATCAATCAACTCCTGAATACACAATCCTGAACCAATCTATTCCTGAATACACAATTCTGAACTAATCTAATCCTGAATACACAATTCCAAACTTATCCAATCCCGAATACACAATCATGAAACAATCTAATCCTGAGTACATAATCCTGAACCCATCAATTCCCAAACACACAATCCTAAAGGAATATACTCACGAA
Organism: Carcharodon carcharias; assembly: GCF_017639515.1. NCBI lineage: Eukaryota > Metazoa > Chordata > Chondrichthyes > Lamniformes > Lamnidae > Carcharodon > Carcharodon carcharias. The sequence continues at coordinate 87,449,011 of NC_054484.1, forward strand.
TACACAATTCCAAACAAATCCCAAATGCACAATCCCAAACAAATCTAATCCTGAATAGACAAGCTCAAACCAATCAAATCCTAAATACACAATCCCGAACCAAACAAATCCTGAATTCACAATCCCAAACAAATCTAATCCCAAATGGACAAATCTGAATCAATCTAATCCTGAATACACAATCCCAATCCAATCACATCCTGAAAACACAATCCTGAACCAATCAAATCCTGAGTACACAATCCTGAAACAATCTAATCCTGAATAGACAATCCTGAACCAATCTAATCCCGAATACAAAATCCTGAACCAATCTAATCCTGAATACACAATTACGAACCAATCTAATCCTGAATACACAATTCCGAGCCAATTTAATACAGAATACAGAATTCCAAATCTATCTAATCCCGAATACACAATCCTGAATAAATCTACACCTGAATACACAAGCCTGAACCAATCTAATCCTGAATACACAATTTTGAACCAATCTAATCCTGAATATAAAAGCTCAAAGCCATTTAATCCTGAATACATAACCCTGAACCAATCAAAACCCAACCACAAAATCCTAAATGAAAATACTCATGAATACTCAATCCCAAATAAATCCCAAATGTGCAATCCCAAACCAATCTAATCCTGAATACACAATCCGGAACCAATCAAATCCTGAATTCATTAAACCAAACCAATCTAATCCCGAATATACATCCCTGAACCAATCTAATCCCAAATACACAATCGCAAACCAATCAACTAGTGAATACACAATCCTTAACCAATCTAATCCCGAATACACAATCCCAAACCAATCTAATACTGATCCCACAAACCCGAACCAATCAAATCCTGAATTCATAAAACCAAACCAATCTAATCCCGAATATACAACCCTGAATCAATCTAATCCCGAATACACAATACCAAACCAATCTAATACTGAACATACAATCCCGAACAAATCGAAACCCGAAAATACAATTCCAAACCAATCTAATCCTGAATACACAATCCTGAACCAATCTAATCCTGAATAAACAATCCTGAACCAATCAAATCCTGAGTACACAATGCCGAACCAATCGAATCCCCAATTCACAATTCGAAAACTTTCTAATCCCGAATACACAATCCTGAACCAATCTATTCCTGAATACACAAACCTGAACCAATCTATTCCTGAATACACAATTCAGAACTAATCTAATCCTGAATACACAATTCCAAACTTATCCAATACCGAATACACAATCATGAACCAATCTAATCCTGAATACAAAACCTCAAAGCCATGTAATCCTGAATACATAATCCTGAACCCATCAAATCCAAACCACACAGTCCTAAATGAATATACACACGAATACACAATTCCAAACAAATCCCAAATGCACAATCCCAAACAAATCTAATCCTGAATACACAAGCTCAAACCAATCAAATCCTGAATATACAATCCCGAACCAATCAAATCCTGAATTCACAATCCCAAACAAATCTAATCCCAAATGTACAAATCTGAACCAATCTAATCCTGAATACACAATCCCAATCCAATCACATCCTGAAAAAAACAATCCTGAACCAATGTAATCCCGAATACACAATCCTGAATCAATCTAATCCTGAATACACAATTCCGAACCAATTTAATCCTGAATACAGTATTCCAAACCTATCTAATCCCGAATACACAATCCTGAACCAATCAAATCGCGAATACACAATCCCGAAACAATCTAATCCTGAATACACAATTCCAAACTTTTCTATTCACGAATACACAATCCTGAATCAATCTACTCCCGAATACACAACCCTGAACCAATCTAATCCTGAATACACAATTTTGAACCAATATAATCCTGAATACAAAAGCTCAAATCCATTTAAGCCTGAATACATAACCCTGAACCAATCAAATACCAACCACACAATCCTAAATGAAAATACTCATGAATACTCAATCCCAAATAAATCCCAAATGTGCAATCCCAAACCAATCTAATCCTGAATACACAAACCCGAACCTATCAAATCCTGAATTTTTAAAACCAAACCAATCTAATCCCGAATATACAACCCTGAGCCAATCTAATCCCAAATACACAATCCCAAACCAATCAACTCCTGAATACACAATCCTGAACCAATCTATTCCTGAATACACAATTCTGATCTAATCTAATCCTGAATACACAATTCCAAACTTATCCAATCCCGAATACACAATCATGAACCAATCTAATCCTGAATACAAAACCTCAAAGTCATCTAATCCTGAATACATAATCCTGAACCCATCAAATCCCAACCACACAATCCTTAATGAATACAAAATCATGAACCAATCTAATCCTGAATACACAATTACGAACCAATCTAATCCTGAATACACAATTCCGAGCCAATTTAATACTGAATACAGAATTCCAAACCTATCTAATCCTGAATGCACAATCTTGAACCAATCTAATCCCGAATACTCAATCCCGAAACAATCTAATCCTGAATACACAATCCCGAACAAATCTATTCCTGAATACATAATTCCAAACCTATCTAATCCCGAATACACAATCCAAAACCAATCTATTCCTGAATACACAATCCCGAACCAATCTAATACTGAATACACAATCCCGAACCAAACTATTCCTGAATACACAATTTCGAACTAATCTAATCCTGAATACACAATTCCAAACTTATCCAATCCCGAATACACAATCCCTAATACATAATCCTGAACCAATCAAATCCCAGCCACACAATCTTAACTGAATATACTCGCCAATACACAAATGCAAACAAATCCCAAATGCACAATCCCAAACAAATTTAATCCTGAATACACAATCCCGAACAAATCTAATCCTGAATACACAAGCTCAAACCAATCAAATCCCGAATACACAATCCCGAAACAATCTAATCCTGAATACACAATTCCAAACCTTTCTATTCACGAATACACAATCCTGAATCAATCTACTCCCGAATACACAACCCTGAACCAATCTAATCCTGAATACACAATTTTGAACCAATCTAATCCTGAATACAAAAGCTCAAATCCATTTAAGCCTGAATACATAACCCTGAACCAATCAAATACCAACCACACAATCCTCAATGAAAATACTCATGAATACTCAATCCCAAATAAATCCCAAATGTGCAATCCCAAACCAATCTAATCCTGAATACACAAACCCGAACTTATCAAATCCTGAATTTTTAAAACCAAACCAATCTAATCCCGAATATACAACCCTGAGCCAATCTAATCCCAAATACACAATCCCAAACCAATCAACTCCTGAATACACAATCCTGAACCAATCTATTCCTGAATACACAATTCTGAACTAATCTAATCCTGAATACACAATTCCAAACTTATCCAATCCCGAATACACAATCATGAAACAATCTAATCCTGAATACAAAACCTCAAAGTCATCTAATCCTGAATACATAATCCTGAACCCATCAAATCCCAACCACACAATCCTTAATGAATACAAAATCATGAACCAATCTAATCCTGAATACACAATTACGAACCAATCTAATCCTGAATACACAATTCTGAGCCAATTTAATACTGAATACAGAATTCCAAACCTATCTAATCCTGAATGCACAATCTTGGACCAATCTAATCCCGAATACTCAATCCCGAAACAATCTAATCCTGAATACACAATCCCGAACAAATCTATTCCTGAATACATAATCCCAAACAAATCTAATCCCAAATGTACAAATCTGAAGCAATCTAATCCTGAATACACAATCCCAATCCAATCAAATCCTGAATACACAATCCCGAACCAAACTATTCCTGAATACACAATTCCGAACTAATCTAATCCTGAATACACAATTCCAAACTTAGCAATCCCGAATACACAATCCCTAATATATAATCCTGAACCTATCAAATCCCAGCCACACAATCTTAAATGAATATACTCGCCAATACACAAATGCAAACAAATCCCAAATGCACAATCCCAAACAAATTTAATCCTGAATACACAATCCCGAACAAATCTAATCCTGAATACACAAGCTCAAACCAATCAAATCCTGAATACACAATCCCGAACCAATCAAATCCTGAATTCACAATCCCAAACAAATCTAATCCCAAATGTACAAATCTGAAGCAATCTAATCCTGAATACACAATCCCAATCCAATCAAATCCTGAATACACAATCCCGAAACAATCTATTCCTGAATACACAATTCCGAACAAATCTAATCCTGAATACACAATTCCAAACCTATCTAATGCCGAATGCACATTGACCCTCCTTCCTGTGTTCTCTCCAACCCCCATCCCTTCCCTTTTGACAGACAATCCTTCCTGTGTTCTCTTCACACCCATCCCTTCCCTATCGACAGACCCTCCTTCCTGTGTTCTCTTTCACTCTCCGTCCTTTGTTCTCTCACACTCCCAAATAAATCCCAAAGGTGCAATCCCAAACCAAACTAATCCTGAATACACAAACCCGAACCTATCAAATCCTGAATTCATAAAAACAAACCAATCTAATCCCGAATATACAGCCCTGAACCAATCTAATCCCAAATACTCAATCCCAAACCAATCAACTCCTGAATACACAATCCTGAACCAATCTATTCCTGAATACACAATTCCGAACTAATCTAATCCTGAATACACAATTCCAAAGTTATCCAATCTTGAATACACAATCATGAACCAATCTAATCCTGAGTACAAAACAAAGCCATCTAATACTGAATACATAATCCTGAACCCATCAAATCCCAACCACACAATCCTAAATGAATATACTCACGAATACACAATTCCAAACAAATCCCAAATGCACAATCCCAAACAAATCTAATCCTGAATACACAAGCTCAAACCAATCAAATCCTGAATACACAATCCCGAACCAAACAAATCCTGAATTCACAATGCCAAACAAATCTAATCCCAAATGGACAAATCTGAATCAATCTAATCCTGAATACACAATCCCAATCCAATCACATCCTGAAAACACAATCCTGAACCAATCAAATCCTGAGTACACAATCCTGAAAAAATCTAATCCTGAATAGACAATCCTGAATTAACCTAATCCCGAATACAAAATCCTGAACCAATCTAATCCTGAATACACAATTACGAACCAATCTAATCCTGAATACACAATTCCGAACCAATTTAATACTGAATACAGAATTCCAAACCTATCTAATCCTGAATACACAATCCTGAGCCAATCTAATCCCGAAGACTCAATCCCAAACCAATCTAATCCTGAATACACAATCCCGAAACAATCTATTCCTTAATACCCAATTCCTAACCTATCTAATCCCGAATACACAATCCAAATCCAATCTATTCCTGAATACACAATCCCGAACCAATCTAATACTGAATACACAAATCCGAACCAATCTATTCCTGAATACACAATTCCGAACTAAACTAATCCTGAATACACGATTCCAAATTTATCCAATCCCGAATAAACAATCCCTAATAGATAATTCTGAACCAATCAAATCCCAGCCACACAATCCTCAATGAATATACTCGCGAATACACAATTCCAAACAAATCCCAAATGCACAATCCCAAACAAATCTAATCCTGAATACACAAGCTCAAACCAATCAAATCCTGAATACACAATCCCGAACCAAACAAATCCTGAATTCACAATCCCAAACAAATCTAATCCCAAATGTACAAATCTGAACCAATCTAATCCTGAATACACAATCCCAATCCAATCACATCCTGAAAACACAATCCTGAAACAATCAAATCCTGAATACACAATCCTGAACCAATCTAATCCCGAATACAAAATCATGAACCAATCTAATCCTGAATACACAATTACGAACCAATCTATTCCTGAATACACAATTCCGAACTAATCTAATCCTGAATACACAATTCCAAAGTTATCCAATCTTGAATACACAATCATGAACCAATCTAATCCTGAGTACAAAACAAAGCCATCTAATACTGAATACATAATCCTGAACCCATCAAATCCCAACCACACAATCCTAAATGAATATACTCACGAATACACAATTCCAAACAAATCCCAAATGCACAATCCCAAACAAATCTAATCCTGAATACACAAGCTCAAACCAATCAAATCCTGAATACACAATCCCGAACCAAACAAATCCTGAATTCACAATGCCAAACAAATCTAATCCCAAATGGACAAATCTGAATCAATCTAATCCTGAATACACAATCCCAATCCAATCACATCCTGAAAACACAATCCTGAACCAATCAAATCCTGAGTACACAATCCTGAAACAATCTAATCCTGAATAGACAATCCTGAATTAACCTAATCCCGAATACAAAATCCTGAACCAATCTAATCCTGAATACACAATTACGAACCAATCTAATCCTGAATACACAATTCCGAACCAATTTAATACTGAATACAGAATTCCAAACCTATCTAATCCTGAATACACAATCCTGAGCCAATCTAATCCCGAAGACTCAATCCCAAACCAATCTAATCCTGAATACACAATCCCGAAACAATCTATTCCTGAATACCCAATTCCTAACCTATCTAATCCCGAATACACAATCCAAATCCAATCTATTCCTGAATACACAATCCCGAACCAATCTAATACTGAATACACAAATCCGAACAAATCTATTCCTGAATACACAATTCCGAACTAAACTAATCCTGAATACACGATTCCAAATTTATCCAATCCCGAATAAACAATCCCTAATAGATAATTCTGAACCAATCAAATCCCAGCCACACAATCCTCAATGAA